>NC_073692.1:297381891-297401329 GCF_029784155.1 Uranotaenia lowii | reverse complement strand
CATTTTTGTTAATTATTTTCTCATATTTTTGACAATTTTTATGATATTTTTCATAATTTTTGTCAAATTTGTCTTAAGCGGCATTCATAAGTTACATATCGTACATGATGATCTTTTTTACCACCTCTTCCCCGTACTTTACAAATCGTAGCACTGCGACGTACCTCCCTATTCAAATTTCGTAACGCCAATATGTAACATCTCATCTCATATCTGTTTATTTTGATATTCGAAGGCTAAAAAAAGGGAAAAAAATCTAACTTTGGTTTGTTTTTATTCGCCTACACAAATTGTATTTCATCAAAAGAGCTGCGACTTAAATGAAATATTTGGAAGGAAAAATTCGTTCCGTAGTAGCATTACGTAATTCATGGATGCCCTCTAATTTTTGTTACAATTATGGCCGAATTTTTTCATATTTCTGTTAAATTTTATTAAATTTTTATTGAATTTTCATTCAAGTTTTATTAAATTTCTTGAGCTATTATTGATGTTTTTGTGAAAAATTTTGTCTAAGTTTTTTTTAAATTACAGAAACATGATATGAATTAAGGGGTCCGGGAAGTTTTTTCCCGGGAGGCCCTATGAAGCGATCACTTTTACACATACCTTCTCCAAAAATATGCAAAGGAACTGGACATGAATTCAGTATTTTGCCTTCCAATTACCATTATTTCTGTGTATTTAGAAAGTTTTTAAAAAATATTCAAACAATATTGTTAATACATCACAAGCAAGCATGGCAGAAGAGTTATCAATTAATTGAAAATGGTAACTCTGATTTGGAGTGCAAAATGCAAAATTCAATTTGCCACATCAGACACGAATGCCACAAGGATGGTAAGTGTCGTAAATAAAAAAAAAATTGCCATTTATTTAATTACTCTATTCTATCACAAACTCAAATATTTAGTCTATTTTAGAAAAAAAAATCAAAGATAGATGTAAAAATATTTTTCAATTCATCGTTAAAAGCTTGATATGTGCTTCATCGACAAAAGGATAAATATTTCTTTCATGTCAATTGGGAAGTAACACAAGGATCTCAAACTTAGAATTCAAAATAAAAAAAAAAAACGAAAGATTTAAATTCAAATTACCTGGAGATACAGTTTCGAGAATCGAAGAGTAAAATTCAAAACCTAATTACAAAAATTTTTCAGAACCAAATGAATAAATCAACTTTTTTCGGCATGTTTTAGAATGGTTTAGAAATAGAATAAAAGTGAGTTTATAAAGATCTCGAGAAAATTCTGAAAAATCATGAAACTGGAGAAACACCGCAAAACTTGAAAATCTGAATGAGTTGAGTTTCAATTGTAAAATCTGGGAGAAGATAAGAATTAAATCATAGAAATATTTTTGATTCTAGAATCACCCAATAAAATTTGCAATTTAAATGTGAGAACCTTTTGCTTACGAAATGTTTAGTTGGATATGCAAATTTAGGTTATTTCTTCCAGTAGAAGATAAATTTAAAACAGAAATATCGAAGTGATCACCGGGGTAACGTTGATCAACATGAAATTTTTTCACATAATCATCAATAACTAACTCTAAAGTTTAAATATCTCAAAACTTTTTTCTACGATTAAAAACTTATACGTTGAGTTTCAAATTGGGTAAAACTTGGTTTGGTTTTGATAATTTGAAAAAATTGTGATATCGAAATCTTGAAATATCTTTTTTTTCGTAGAAGGCTCACAAACAATCACCGTTCCTAATGAAATCGAAGCGTTTAGAAGCAGCAGGTTGATTAATGTGCGAGTTCAACTTTTTTCTCAGTAAATGTAAAGTTTGGGTGTAGTTTTTGTTGTACTTTAAGGTTAATTTTTGACATTATAAAGGGTGTCCACGATGAAATTGCAACACACAAAATTGATTCGCAAAATTCGAGTTTTCATCCTATTGCCACCAAAATTTTAAGGGATTAAAAAATAACAATTAAAATTTATTAACAGTCCATACGCAAATGCCCACACCTTGGCCTTAATCCCGGCCATAAAATTCTGCACAACCTGTGAATCAACCGTTTTTTCATGTAAAACCATACTTTCTTCAGGTTCTCAACTGTCTTCACTACCTTAGGTCGTTCAAGAAGGTGCTGCTTTATGATCATCCAGTTCAACAAGGTCAAAACTAAGGCTGGGCTTCGAACGTTCAAGGTAGAAAAGGCCCCTGATCGCGATAAGAAGCAGAACAAGTACACGTTTGTATGGGAAATTCAAAACCTGTGAAATGTTATGCGCTGCAAGCTAAAATTGATCCTAGGCCTATTACAAGATCTAGTGCCAAATTTGGGCCAGATCGGACCACGGTAAGGGGTCGCTCAACGAGCCTGAAGTTTGTATGGAATTTTGAGACATTTTGTCCGGGAGAAACATGAAAAACCAGTTTTTTATCAATAACTTTGGTTCCCGTCGGCCGATTTCTTTCGAAAATGGTTTTTCTTAAAGCCTAAACTATGAAAAATATATCATCCCAAGACTGCATATCGATAAGAGTTATGATAAAAAAGTTATAAGTCTTCGAAAATGGGCTATTTTTTTAAAGAATGGTATTCATCACTGTTATTGAGTCGGAGCAAAACATATTGACGCCCATTTTCGAAGCCTAATAACTTTTTTATCTTAACTCGAATCGAAATACTGTCTTCGGATGAAAAATTTGTCATAGTTTAGGCTTTAATAAAAACTGTTTTTGAACAAAATCGGCCGTCGGGAACCAAAGTGATTGATGAAAACCTGGTTTTTCATGTTTCTCTCGAACAAAATGTCTCAAAATCTACCCAGGCTCGTTGAGCGACCTCTTCCCGTGATCCGATCTATCCCAAATTTGGTTCTTGTTCTAGGTCTAGGATCAATTTTAGCTTGCTGCGCATAACTTTTTCAAAAGTCAGGTCATTTGAGGCACTCTAGTTTACATGCAAAAACGGTTGATTCACAGGTTGTGCAGAATTTTATGGCCGGGATTAAGGCCAAGGTGTAAACTGTAAATAAAATACGAGTAAAATTTTAAAATATAGTTTAATAGCTATTTTTCAATCCCTGAAAATTTGGTGGCAATCGGATGAAAACTCGAATTTTGCGAATCAATTTTGTGTGTTGCAATTTCATCGTGGACACCCTTTAAAAAGGGACATTTGCCAATAAGAGTAAGCCAGTCTTGAACAAATGGCTAGAAAACCTTTCAAATGGTAAAGTTTGAAGGAAAAAAATAAAAGGGAATAGTACGAGGGCCTAGGGAATTAAATGAAGGCAAAATTTCGTATTTTATGTAGTTTAAATTTTATTAGTTATGTTAAACCCCTTAATTTGTCCATCTTTCGAGTTTACCTGTTATTCGGCTTTATCAAATTACGGACCACGATGTTGTTGTTTTTTTTTCGAAGCATTGTTTTCTATTTCGTGGATTTACGTGATATATTTTACATCATTTGAGTTTATTCCGAACTGCCTTAGCAATTAATAAACTAGCATTTGTGAATATAATGATGGTGTTTTTTATGCTTTATGATCAAGAAAACTCGTTAATACTGTCAAAATAGAGACTGATCAATGTTACCCAAAATCATCAAATTCTAGACAAAGACGAAATCGATTTTAAAACCCCATTCAAAGTAATCTAATAAATTACTGCAACCATGTTTTACGTTCAAAGGAGTCCAGCTCTGGTTTTAAAAATATTAAACATGCCAAATTCCCCTTACCATAGAAAATAATCAAAAAACATTGAAAAAGTGATCAGTTTTACCCCGTTATACGATACACAAATTACTCTTGCATGTGGTTTTGTTTGTTGTTTGTTTGTTGTTATCGGACTATAACCTTAAGGTAATTCGTCCACTTATACTCTTGCAGAGTTTATCCGATTTGCATGCGATTTGTTTGTTGTCTTTGTTTTCACGCTGATCTGAACACGATGGAGAGACAATTTGAAAAATGTTTTTGTAAAATTTGATAATAGATTTTTAGATTTTATTGTATGGAATGACAGTCATGTCACCCAATTTTCTATTATATATTTTTCATTCAAATTACCCAGAGAAGGAAGGCACCAAAAGCAATCAAGGTTTATTTATGCTCATCAATTTTTATGTAGAAAGTGTTTTCGCCCATTTTCATAGCCAATGTACCTACTCTTCACGTTGCACCAGTGAAATTGAAACTAGGATGAGATTGTACAGCTTCAGTATGAGGTGTATGTTTCCGAAAAAAGTTATTTTTGCTCTAAAATCACGACAACTTCAACAACTTTTAAGCTGCTTTACTCAAAGTTTTCCAGATTGCCCGGTTAACGCGGACTTGCCCGGATAATTGATAAAAGAGAGTGGGGTATCGTGATCCACGGGGAAACGTGTGATGAGATTTTTTTTAAACTTACTACTAAAAACTAAAACTATCCTAAATTAAAACTAATTATAGAGAGAACGAATCTCTGCGATGGAAGACTGCATCGATTTGCCTCTGAAGTTGGAGATGATTTTGTTGGCCATCTCTTCGATCGATTCAATGCTCGCAATCCGATGAAGATCTTCGGTGCTGTGCCAAGGTGGAAGCCGCAAAATCATTTTCAGAACCTTGTTATGAATCCTCTGGATAACGTGTGATGAGATAAAAACTTCAATCCAACAGTCATCATCGTCGCTCTGCTTAAGCGTATATGTACATATTTACATGTGCTGTTGATTTTTGCTTCTTTTATTAAAATAGCCAAAGATATAGAATTGCTCAAGGCACCCCCATTAACATTTCTTCGAATATGAATATGGGTAAGATTCGCAGATTATATCCGGACCGAGCAAATTGGGGCATTTACTGAAAAGCCTGGCAAAATCCGGGCAATGGATTTCAAAATTTTAAGACCAAAACTGGTTAACATCTGGGTAAATGCGGTCAAAATCCGAAATATTCATGAAAATTCAAGAGAAAAACGATTCCAAAAAAAAAAATTCAAGTTTATTTTGATGGAATCAACAAAAAATATCTGCGAAGGGAATATCAAAGCACTGATCCACGAAGAAGTTCAAATGAACGTATTTCACCATTTATAAGCAACTAAGGATATGATCATTAAGAATCCGAGCAGTTACAAACGTGTGTATTTAAAAACTATTCATTTGATCGAAAATCTTTCCATGGAGAAAATGAAAGTGTAAATATGATATTGAATGTAAAAATAAATAAAAATATAATAGAAATATCGTATAATCTCACGTGGCTTGTTATATAGCTCAGTTTGCAAGTCAGTATCTTTCTGAGCCAATGTCCGCGAGTTCGAGCCCAAGAGTAAACATCGATCACAGTTGTACCGGATAAGTTGTGCAATAACTGTCCGCCAACTGCAACGTTGATATAAAGTCGCGAATTCCATAAACATGGTAAAACGATTTTAATCGAAAAAAAAAAATTAAATCTCATAAAATATTTGTTGATACTTACGGTTTTCGATGCCGCTCCGTCGGCGAAACCAAAACAGTTTGTTTTGGTTCCGCATGCTTTGAGTCAATTCGCAATTGAAACAATAGCGGTGATGATTGATGATGACAGCTGATGATGGTAAACACGGTACAAATGTTTACATCATCACACTGTGGACCAATATAACTCAAACTGTGGTTAGCAGTTACACTGCAGTGTTGGCAGGCAGAAATGAGTAGAAGTATCAAAGTACTCATTGAGAAATGAGTACTTTCCCGGTTAGGGAATATGAGAAGTGGAAAGTGACAAATAGCTATCGCTAATGTAATGAGTACTATTATAGTGACTAGACGAACGAAACTGAATAAAGATTAACTCTATTCCACCACTGAAACCTGCGTTTTCAACAGGTTATTGGCCCAGATCCGTCTGGAAAATTGGAAAATGAGTTAGTGAGAGGGGTACTCTCAAGTATATTTGACTTGCGGTTAGCAAGTTCTGCAGCAGCCAGCGCAGAGGGACAAACTTACCCAGAGACGAGCCAGAGGACCACCAGAGAGAGCCAGCCAGCAGCCAAAGGACCACCAGTGCCGAGACCAGCCAGTAGCCAGCGAGATGTCCCAGGCCAGCCAGGAGGTTCCGCCAAAGGTCAAGTCCGGGGAGGTTCGCGGATCGAGAGGGTTACTCTCGATGCCGTCACGAGCCACGCTGCGGTTAGTATGCGTGAGCTCACGTCCGACGGCCGGGAGGATTCCCTGGATCCGCAACCGGGCAGCGCGATGGTCAGGAGGTCCACCCCGGATTAATTGGGTGGTGCTGATAGCCGAGAGGGTTACTCTCGTGCTGTGGTTGTGCGCTGTGGTCAGCAGTTATGAGCTGACCCATGCGCAGAGGACCACCAGCGCAGAAGATCGTCTGTGCAGAGGCCACGAGATGCTCCAGGTCAGCCAGAAGGTGCCACTGGAGTTCGAGGCCGAGAAGTCGGAATCCGAGAGGGTTACTCTCGATGCCGTTACGAGAAACGCTGCGGTTAGCATTATGTGTTCTATAACGACGGCCGGGAGGAGAAGCTTACAGCCACACGCTCTCGGGATCTGTAACCAGGATTGGTTCGGGTCTAATATTCCAGATGGAGTATTAGACCGTATCGAAGTATGGGAGAAGCTGATTGGCGAGAGGGTTACTCTCGTGATTAGGAGCTGCGCTGCGGTTAGCATGCGTGAATTTATCATCGTCTGTTGGAAGGAATTTCTAGCGCCTTGTAGAAGATGGTTTGGGCGACGGTTAGTAGCCAGCAACCTCAGCAATGCATTAGATCCAGATGGGTCGCATGCTACTGAACGTTGCCTCCCACATTTCCGAAGTTGTCAAAGCGTTGACATAACGGGACAAATGTCCACAAAGCTTGTTGAGAGGGTTACTCTCGAGATGTGGAGCTATTCTGCAGTCAGCACGCGTGATATCATCCACGCCAGCAGTTTAATTTTTCTGTGGCTTTGGAGGCGATGTTTTGTGCGACGGTTAGTTGCCAGCAACTCAGAGCCAGATTTGACGTTTGTGGTTGATAGTTGCCTCCTGCTATTTCGGAGAGATACTAGCGTGAGAGCAACAAGAGGAAAGTCCATGAAGCTGCAAGTCGAGAGAATTATTCTCGTGCTTGGTAGCTGCGCTGCGGTTAGCATGCGCAAGCTTGTATTCGACGGTTGGAAGCTGTTCCGTGTGCGTTGGAGGAGGTGGTTTGTGCGACGGTTAGTCGCCAGCGATTTCAACCACTCCTTGATTCCTGAGGCATTATGGACGGGTGCTGCCGGACGAAGTCTAGCTTATTCTCGGAGGCATCGAGAATTAGCCCTATTAGCTACAAGAGGTTGCTTCTCTGGGGTTACCAGAAAGCAACATGCAAGAAACTCTCGTCGTTCGCGTGCTGAGGTTATCAGCCACCAGAATCAACGAATCATCAATTCCGGTGCCAATCAGCGTAAGGCGCGAGACGAGAGCGACTACAAAAGTAGCGATGGCGAAGATGACGATGATGATCAATATTCCGTCAATCGCGAACCGGCCCAGAGACGCAGTCATCGAGCAGGAGAAGCTTATCAACGCTACGTGGCTAACGTAGCCGCTGATGATGAGGGCCAAAGGGACTGCTTTTTTCCGGAACACCACAGCAGCCATGAAAGGAACGAGATTCGGGCTGAACGAAGTGAGGTTATCACTGAGCAGCCGTTCAACGATTTGATCGGTTGTTTGCAGTTTTCGAGGCCGAACATCAGTGCTGCGGTTGGCGTACTAAGCAGCTATCGAGCAGTCCTGGATGAGAGCGAGATTTGGGAAGCGGTTAGCTTAACCCAGGTTACAGGAAACCCATTCTGTTTCTGACATGAATGTTCGATTGCCGCAGCAGAACGATGGTGAGGTTATCACCGAACAACCGTTTAAAGAACTTATCGGTTGTTTGCAGTATCTGGCGATATTATCGAGACCAGATATTTGTGCAGCGGTTAGCGCACTAAGTAAATGCAGCGTATTCTGCGATACCATCGACGTATGACCATTATGGCGTTGGTATACCGCAGAAACGCGAACACGGATAGAATTCGAGATTTTGCTATCAGGATACGTTGAGAAGTTTTTACAACGATTCAGTATGGCCGATTGTAAACCCGTAAGCACACCGCTTGACACAAACGTTCGCTGGACGAAGCGGAACGATGGTGAGGTTATCACCGAACAACCGTTCAAAGAATTGATCGGTTGTCTGCAATATCTGGCGACATCTTCGAGACCAGATATCTGTGCTGTGGTTAGCGCACTGAGCAAATGCCAGGCCAGCCCGGCGGATAGGCACTGGCAAGGCCTGAAGCGTATTCTGCGATATCTTCGAGGTACGACCGATACGGCGTTGGTATACCGCAGATATGCAAACTCGGATCCATTTCGGAAATCTTATTTCGTGGTCAACAAAACGTCAGCAGACGGTCAGTCTGTCGTCGACCGAAGCTGAGATAGGAGCCCTTTGCCATGCGGTCAAGGAAGTTTGTTAACCACAAACCTTCCTTGACCGCATGGCAAAGGGCTCCTATCTCAGCTTCGGTCGACGACAGACTGACCGTCTGCTGACGTTTTGTTGACCACGAAATAAGATTTCCGAAATGGATCCGAGTTTGCATATCTGCGGTATACCAACGCCGTATCGGTCGTACCTCGAAGATATCGCAGAATACGCTTCAGGCCTTGCCAGTGTTTGTTAACCACAAACTTCCTTGGTGAATTGGGTGTGGTTAGCACTCCTTTCACGTTAATGGAGGACAACATCCCGTGCATCCAGTATCTGGAAGAGGCGCGGACTCATCAGCGGATGAAGCATCTGGATGTGAAGTATGCTTTCATCAGAGACATCATAAGAAGCGGTCAGCTATCTTTGCGACACATCTCCACTGAGGATCAGCCAGCTGATGCGTTCACGAAGGCGTTACCAAGGGCGAGGCACGCGAAGCTGTTCAGCATTCTCAATCTGCGAATTGAGGGGAGGTGTTGATACTTACGGTTTTCGATGCCGCTCCGTCGGCGAAACCAAAACAGTTTGTTTTGGTTCCGCATGCTTTGAGTCAATTCGCAATTGAAACAATAGCGGTGATGATTGATGATGACAGCTGATGATGGTAAACACGGTACAAATGTTTACATCATCACACTGTGGACCAATATAACTCAAACTGTGGTTAGCAGTTACACTGCAGTGTTGGCAGGCAGAAATGAGTAGAAGTATCAAAGTACTCATTGAGAAATGAGTACTTTCCCGGTTAGGGAATATGAGAAGTGGAAAGTGACAAATAGCTATCGCTAATGTAATGAGTACTATTATAGTGACTAGACGAACGAAACTGAATAAAGTTTAACTCTATTCCACCACTGAAACCTGCGTTTTCAACAATATTATAATCATTTTTATCATAAAATCTCTTTTTGTCTTTTTTATATTTATATTTTTGAAATGTTTGTGACAATTTTTTATGATATTAGTGATAATTATACTCGGCATAATTGTCTACATTTTGTTCTATTTTCATGCTATAAGTAATTTTTTTTTAAATTTTCTCATATTTTTATCAATTGTGCGTGATATTTGTCATAATTTTGTTATTTTGGTGTCACATTTGTGTCATATTTTTCTTATTTCTGTTATAATAGTATTTTTTTTGTAATTTTATTGAATTTTTTCACATTGAAGTCAAATCCCTGTCATATTGAACAAAATGTGTGAAATCCCAGCTAACATTAAATCGTAATAGAAATGATAATCCAAATCGATTATTAAGATATTTTTAATAACCATCGTAAACAAGTTGCTATTGAGTGATTTCTATCATTCATTCATTCAGCTATATGCTATTTTGGTAATTTAATTAAAATCTTTTCATCTGGTATAATTGTTTGAATAATTCTGTTGTTCTTGCGATCAACCTTCTTAAATGTTCGCTGGGATCATTCATTTTTTTGTCCAAAAATAAGTTATAATTTTGTCATATTAAAGTAGTATTGAAATTTTCTTATAAAAATGAGTAAAAGTAGTAGTAAAAGGTAGTATTAAAAATTTTCTTATAAAAAATATTGGATTTTCTATTTTGGAATTAGGGCAAGGGGTTGTGGGACATGCCTCGGGTCGTTCAGTTCCAACAAAATTTGTTTCAAGTGAGAATATTTTCGGTCTGACAAGAGTTAATTGCAACAAAACCTGTCAACAAATCAGGTATTTTTTTTAAAACCACGTAAAAATATCGTTAAAAATTAAACCGGGTGAAAAAAAACTTCAGTTTTTTGTCGTTTTCCCCAACCCCACCTTAAGACGGGGTATATGTTTAGGCTTGCTAGATGATTTTCAAAAAAGCGGGACATTTTAACACAGCCGAAAAATGCGGGACATTTTTAAAAGTGCAAACAAATGTCAAAAAATGTATGGATTTATGCATGTTTTTGGTTGGGTAAAAAAGTGTGGTACTTTTTACTTGAATATAATATTTTATAAATCGACATCATAGCTCAGTTGATAAACACCAGTTTTCCGAGTCAACGTCCATGATTGTAAAACCAGGAGGGAACATCGAACCAAGTTTTCTATGCTCCCTTCCACCACATGCATCGTGAGTAAAAATTTTTTTATCATGATGGGAGAATCGGAATATTAACAGTTATAGGAGGTTTTAAAGAACAAGACCAGTTGAATGATCATCTTTCAAACATTTCCTATCGATTTCACCATGTTACGAAATCTATAGTTTAGTCATAGTCGCGTTGTTGCGTTATTGACGTAATTAGGTCTTTCACATTCATATTCACAAGAAATGTAAAAAGGCCTAAACATAGGAACATTTTTTTTCTCAAAGCTTCAATGCAGTATGAAAGACATAAATTAATGAAATAAAAATAAGACACCGTATGCTTCTCATTTCTAAAGAACTATGAATATAAACGGTACTGTTTAAGAAACATGAAATGGAAATCTCATAAACTGTCATAACGGTACTTTATTGTTTATCTCTATTTCAAATAAAGTTATTTAGATTGAAGGTTGCAAATTGATTTTCGAAAACTTCTTTCAAAACGTTGCAAAAACTGACAAAATAGGCATTAGGGCAGTGCTGCACAATACGCTGTAGGCTAATTAATCTCCATTGGAATGCAGGCAGCCACATACATTTCCAGATCACCATCCAATCGTGAATTCATCAGCCGATGAATTCGTTTGCATCACGAAGCTTTTCTCGTGATTCACAACCGCATCAGCAACAGCGAAGTTCCCAAGCCAAGCAAATGCAGCCAAAGATCACATGTGCGCTTTGGGTGATCCAATTAAGTCGGGGGTTGTTGGTTCATCTAAAAGGGGTAGACAGCTGAGCCAAACTCATGTAGGAATCAATTGGCGCAACTTTCCATTCAAGGTGTCTAAATAAGCGCCAACAATGTTATTGTTTATTTGATTTTTTTTTTTGCATCATTCCACTCTGCAGTAAGAATGCATGTCTGGTGAATTCAAGCAGCCACGATTTGTTTGAGTTACCTGCAAACATTTGGCAAAAGTCAATTAGCATCAGACGCATTCCGCACTGGGGCGCGCGCAATTAAAAGTTTTCGTGAGCTGTTGCTCCTCGAAGGTCGTCTCTCAGAAAGAGATCGCTCAGAGCAAGGTGTGCCAATTTAAATTGGTTCGAATTTTAGTTTTTAGGAAGCTGCATTAGGAAGCTTTAAAAAATCTGCAAGGCTTTGCAAACGAGTTATGTTTATATAGATCAGGTATAAGAAAAGGAAGAAGGGTCAATAAAGGCACATTGCCAAAACAAACGGGAAAATTGGGCCTAAAACTTTCATTTCCAAGATCCAGCAAATGAAACATGAACCAATCTACTGACTTATGAAAATTCTGGAAGTATTTCACATTCTTTTTCATCATATTTTTGTGAAGCATCACAGTGCTTATGTGATAAGTCTACTAGTACCGGTATTACGTTTCTGGTGAACATAAGTTTATTGGATAATTCTTATGTTAAAATACAAAAATCCAGCGCAAAGTTGAATTTAAGTGTTAGAAAGTTCGAAAAACAGCTATTATTGAAAATTCGTCAAAAATTCAGTGCTTCGAAAAGTGCGAAAATGTGTAAAATTAGGTTTATTTTCTAATCCCCTTTTCAGAATTAATAAGGTATAATCTAAACAGTTTGGAAAGTTTATTTACACAATTATTTCTACATGTTTTGAGGTCATGATCTTAAAAAATTAAGTAAAAATTTTATGCGCAACATATAATTGCCAGATCGAACGCAACTTCATATGCAAGGTTGTCGAAAATATTATATGTTCAGGAGAGGAAAAAATCTGACTTTCTGCGATTTTACCCAAAAATTCTGTGATAGTTTTCTGTGACGCTATTTTCTTAAGTTTCAATGAAAATTCATGAAAAATTGGGTATTTTTACATGTAATGAACAAAATCAATAAACATTACTAATCTTATCATATTTTTACAATCAAACTAAAAAATCCGAAATTTATATTGCCATCAAAAATTAAAATTTTGGAAACACGTAACATATTAAAAAAAAAATCTGTGAAATCTGTGAATATTTCCAAAATTCTGTGTTCTGTGACACAGATTCTGTGATGAAAATTTGCTCGAAATTCTTTAAAATTACAGATATTTCTGTTACTTCGGCAACCTTGCTCATGTGTTCGATACAACCGAAGCTGGTTGCTGGTAGAAATGTTGCTTCTTAGTCACTTACTACAAACAACCAGCTGAAAAATTTACAGAAGCTTAGTTTTATGCTTAAAACATCTTTTTTTCAACGAAAAACTTTTCTAGATAAGAATTTCTCCAAAATTGCATAACTACAGAAGCTGAGGAACTTGACTTTCAGTATTTTAAAGATTGTAGTTTATACACAGTTCTACCATTTTTTTCCTTAATTTTGAAACAAATCAGGTAACACTGACCCATAGCTATATTTTATTAATTTTTTGTGAATATTTCCTTTCAATTGCTTGGCATCGCTCCTCAGATCTGCCCGTTCAGAGTAAGAGCGTGTATTTTTTTCGCTGTGCTCTTCCCAAGCAGAGAATCTTTAAAAAATGCTCAGTTACCTCCAGAGCGACCAAGCGTCCACCCAAGTGTGGGCAAGAGAAGCAAGCAAACTGATGAAGTGCGTTCTCGGTGCAGATAAATTCGTTCGCACTCGGGCGAAAGAGAAGTTTTACAGAAAACTCGGTTTGTCTTCATCGGTTGCGTCTGGATCGATGTTTGGAAGTGTGTCAGAATTTACAATGCAGAATATAAATCTAACGGAACTAAATGAATAACGCCAAAGGTAGTTAAGATAGAATACTGGTGTTTTCGACAACATTGCTCTGTAAAATAAAGCGCATATTTTGATATGAGATATAAAGTTTAGAAGTCCACCAATAGCGAGATATAAATCATAACTTTCTTGTTTAGCATTTTAGAGCTTTAGTTTTTTCTACAAAGTTATTTATCTCAACAAAATACACAACTTTGCTTAACATATCAAAGTTCTACAATCTTAACTCAAGGAGATGCGGTTGAATTAAAAAAAAAACTTGAAAAATGCTCTACAAAAAGTTATTGTTATTATCGCGCTATTTTTAAATCTCTCGCCTTAAATTTTATATCAAAATATGCGAATTAACAACTTTGCCCAAAACACCTATCTTTTCATTCCTGATCGAGTTCCTCTAGATTGATGTTCTGCACCAGGACAAATGATTAGCTACGAAAGCTTTCTTCGGTCGAAAAATATCAAAAGCGTAGCGGTTAAGGAAGATAAATCCTAAATTTTACGATTTGTGAAAGTTTTGAAGTTTTATTATAAAAATTTGTCCCAGATCCCTGCGTAATGTTCACGGTTTGTTTAAAAGACAAAGATTTTTGGATAATTTTAGTAAATGTTACTTTTCGAATTGCTGCTTTTGTACATTAATGCTTCCTACGTACGATATTAAAAGTACATAAACCTAAGTATACAGCAATTTGCGGATGCCCGAATATTGTGAAAAAACCACTTGGATTTTGCCCAGTTTTATCCACATTATTTGGAAAATGAAACAAGAAAATCAAATTCAGTTTAAAATTGTTTGTCAAAAATTGAGTTTGTGAAAGTTTATTTCATCAAAAATCAAACCAAAACTTTCCTTCGTATGCTTTAAACATAAATTTGACTCTGCTGATGTGTTGCAACAAAAAAATGTAAGTCGTTTTCCTACCCGAGCAGACTTTGATGCCTGAATCGATAGCAAACAGTAACCAAAATTTGCTATCAATGCCAAAATGATAGCATAATTTTGTCTCGTATTATTTCTGATGGCAAAGTTAGGTTTCATAAAGGCATCAATATTTTGAAAGATAATGGCAAAACAATACCATTGTATAGCATTGATAGCCAAATGATAGCACTATAAGGTATTGATTTTTTCTGTAAATGCTAAATATGGTATCATTAAGGTTTCATTTGTTTCAATAGATAAAAAAGTGAGATCAAAATGAAGGCATGATTTGGTATTCAATTTCCTGCGATGAAAAATTAGTTGTATAAAGATATTTAAATTTCGTTCAAATTGAAAACAAACAACGAATTAAGTTGTAACCAGCGTAGAACGAGCAATGCTAATCGTTGATTTTTTTAGTTATAGCAAAGTTAGGCATCATTAAGGTATCATTACAAAACTCAACAAAATTCAAACAATTTCTGAGGTGCAAAGAATCGAAGAGCTTATTTTGAATAAATTTGGGGCGCTAATTCCAAAAATGTAATAAGTGTTTTAGTAAAAAAACAATATATAAAATTCTGCACGCTTTTGACAAAATTTTAGAAAATTGCAAATATTTTGAAAATAAAGATTTTAATTCAATGATCAACTTTCCAGAAGACCGCGAGCACTGTTGACTTCTTAGCAAAAAATAACTTATAGAAATATCTTTCTGGCAATTTTTCCCAATTTTGCGAAAAGCGTGAATTTTTACGAAATTTTAAAGAAGATTTTAACCAAACAGAATCTTTAATATTTCTTAAAGCATAAGTCAAATGGTCCAATCGTTTTGCAGTTTTCTACAAAGATAATTAATCTGTTAAATCTCCAATATCAAGACTTTCTTAAATTATGCACGAACTAGTTGTAATCATATCTATTGAAATTTCTAAAAATTGTTGAATTTATTTTAAGTGTTTTGTTTCTGACAGTAAAATATAAAATCAAGATTCTAATCCTTGATTGAATGAAGGATTCAAAATAATTTCAAAATCTGTTTCAAGTTTTCATGTAGGTTTATTAGTTATCAAAGATCGATTTCATTCAAAACAGAAAAAATTTAAAATTTCCACTCGCCATATAACTAGAGCTAGCGGTGAAAAACAAAAACTGACAAATGATTTGAATTCAGGGCGAAGAAATCTTTCAATACCAGTTATTAAAATATAGGCACCAAAATACTGTTCCTCCCTTGTGTTATTTATATGATTCATTTTAATTTCGGCACATGCTGAATACGAACTAAGTAGATCAATCCAACAAGGCTTATGAACTAGAACAGAAAAAACTTTTCGTTTAAACAAGTATGTTATCAGTATGCTGAAGGCTGTACTTTTTCGTCCTATTTTACGGTATATTTATAACAATTTATAACACTTCTAAAGGCCCGATATATTGGAATTGTTCAAAATGAAAATTATGCCCAATTATGGCAATTTTCTTCATTATTTTTTTATTTCGGTTCGAGCTAAAATTACACATCGTTTTTCCATTCTTCTTCTTATTCCTCTATTTGTGGCTGCGATTTGCGAGTCCACGATTGATCGGCGACTAAGACCATATATTCAGCGGTTTACCGTATTTCCCTAAACAACTTGATCAATTAACTTTTTTTTTCACCTGAACTTTATAAGTCGTACACGGAAAACTGGTAGACATATAGTTGAAGTTAGTGGTCCAACCGTGACTGCAACAAAATATAAACAGATAATGTAAACAAACTTTTGTTTTTCATCAGTGTGATTTGTGTTCTGTGAGTCTGAGTTTTGTGGTGATACAATGTGTGACAAATATTGAATTTTTTATATATTGTGCCAACAGTTGCCCGGGAGCTGATCGTAAGTTGTCTTAAATAGAATTCAACAACAAAGCGAGATGTTTAATCCATAATGTTGATCATTTGTTACAGGTTGCTGTAGCCGGAAGATATTGAGCTTAATACTGTGATCAGTGTTAATAACTACTATCACTGCCATGCAAGCCAAAACCTGATAACCGGATAAGTGACCTGTTGGATCAGCGATGACAACAATTGGCATTTTTTCTGGAAGTGGACTACTTAAAATTGTCAACACGCTGGAGCTTGTAAACAGAAGCCTCAAAAGAGAAACTTCCCTCCTCGCATACGATTCCGGACCAGCCGCTAGAAGAGGATGCGGGAAGCTGGCCCGTCTGCATTCGGCTCCGGCCACCAATGCTGTACCAAGTTTGATATTGTACCGAGCCCAGTGGAAACGGTCCAAGGAGCTGCCGTTGGTGAAAAACCTCAGTCGGGATCCGTAAATAGAAATAGTTTAACGTTCGCCTCAGTTTTACAGCATTAGCAACCGATCATCAAATTAGACATTCCACCTTGCAGCTACCTTCGAATGATGACGATGAGCGCAACGGCTTCGAGCCAACAGCAGCCGAACTAAGCAACATCTCCCTTCTCACCACCAAACAACAAACTAGACCCGGAACCATCAGAAGGCCCAGGGATGATCTACAAGCAGAAGCAGGAAGTGCCTTCGAATTACTACAGCCGGAATCCGTACGTGTTTCAGTCCAGCTCAGTCCCGCTTGTAGCAGCACCTACAATTCGACGGCACCGCTTTTTTCCGGTGCTCAATCTTTGACCACTCCCGACATGGACGACTGCAACCAAAGGCGTAAGGTCGGTAAAGTTAATAACTTTGGCGTAAGGTCGGTAAGTTAAGTTTGAAATAAATTTTCGATTTTATCAATTTAAATCGGTTGTATTAGAAAAACAAAACTACTCAGCATAATTATCTATTTACAATTTTTTTTATATTATAAGTCAACTCAAGTTAGATCAAATTTGTTTATAAGGTCAAATCCAACATATTATTTTTTAAAAGTCGTTTTGTATAACTATTCAAATGTTGCATTATTTTGGTCATTGATTTTTTCACCGTTGTATTATAATCAATTTTAAGAAACCATTGCATTTTTCTTCTTCTATTAACACAGTTGACCGACACAGTTTTCTAGCTACAGATTTGATCCTGTTAACATAACTGAAAAAAAAAATTAAATCAGGATTTAGTTTCAGATGTTTAACTTACACTTGAATATTTCATACATTTCTAATAATAATATTGATATTCCAATTTAAATGTAGCCACTCTCTGCTCATCTTGATGATCGAAAATTTTTTGGACTTTAAAATGTCCGATTAGCAAGCGACTATGGTATAACAGCTACCCCCTTCAAATATGCAACGATTTAGGGAAGGGGTTATTCATAATATACTGTCATGTACCGCCGAGCGAAACGCCTAAATATACACTATAGAAAATACTGCTGTTTATGGTAATATAACAAAAATTGCATGCAAAAACAGATTCAACTAAATATATTTTTCTTATTTGAATCCCAAATTTTTACTACCATGCTTTGTAAGTAAAATTTCGTTTATTTTTGCCAGATTTAAGGTGGTACAATATAAAAATGTGCTCTTATTTTCCATTTCCGGATAGCACATCTAGGCCAAATTTTGGTTTAAATGACAGCTTAGCAAAGCATACAACTTTAAACCAGCTGCTCAAAAAGAGATGAGGGCACCTCAAATATTGTCAAAATTATCTAAATAGTTGTTGATAAAAAAAATTTTTGAAAGTTTTCACCAGATATTTCAAGTCGCCACGGAATTAAAAAAAAAACACACTTAAGACATTGGTTGAAAAAGACATTGATTGAGCTTAGAAAGATAAAAATTTAGCTAATAGAAAATCGATTGAAATTTTTATAAATTAAAAAAAAAATTAGAAAAAAAATTAAATTAGGATGAGTTGTTCCTTTTTCTAAAAAAGTGTTAACAATTATTTGAATTCAAAAAAAATCGCGAGCGACAACGGTATTGAGCATATTCCTTGACACATGCAACAATTGCGGTAAGGGGTTATTCATAATACACTGCCCTGCATGGCACATTGAAACGCCTGAATGTATTTTTCAATACTACCTGCTGTTAGGCTTTTATAGCAAAACGAAATCTTATTCAACTAAATATTTGAAGGTTTGGAAATCGCCTTAATTTATGCAACCATAAGTGCAGTCGATATTCATAACACATTGCGATGTTTTTCCCTCTAGTTGCATTTTAAAAGACTATACTCAGATACTGCTCATTTTATACCCTGAGTGTATACAATACAACTTTCTTTGGTTTTGTAGTAAATTGGAGTAAATTATTCGATGGTTTTTACCTAGTTGTTTTGCTATCATGCCTTTTAAGCAGAATTCGGTATAATTTTTCAGAATAATGGTGGTACAACGCAAAAATTGGCGCTCGTTTGCCATATACGGATGGCACAGTTGTGCCAAATTTTGGTTTCACTAAATGTATTTAAATACCTCGTTATGCCATCCATTATCAATGAAATTTTGAATGCATGACGATGCCACATTTTGACATTAGATTATACCTTAAAGTGGCATCATTATGCCTTCAAAAATCATTATAAAACGTTGGCTAAACAAGGCATCATTAAGGTTTCAATGAAACCTACACTTGGTATAATCGAGGTATTCGTATATGAAAAGTGAGACCCAAATTTTGGCATTGTACCACCTTTATTCGGGCAAAATGATACCTCATTCTACTTTCAAGGCATGATAGCAAAATTAGGTATTATTTTGCAATAAAAGTCTGCTCGGGTACACTAGATGAATGTCTGGAATTTCCTCAGATTTGGCCGGATATTGCTCGGTTTATGGAATGGAGAATTTCAGATTATTTACCCGGTTTTCACCATGTTTTTCAAATAATTTGCCAGGAAGTGTCCGGCCCGGCTACGTACAGAAATAGTTCATACATAAATCTACATTGGACCTCTTCAACTGATGCACTGTTTCGCACTACATAACGGCTTTTTTTTTGAAGAAAACATTCCTGCATTGAAATCTTTCCGGCTGGATACACTGAGCTACGCAGCAGCGTCGCTAGAGCACAATTTTCTAGCCAGCTCCTTCTCTTTTCTTTAGAGCGAGCGACGTTCACCCGACCGTCAGAGCAACCGCAATCGGGCGCACTCGGCAAAAAGATAAGTGAACGTTAATCGGCTGAGCAGTGCACTCGGAAACCGAAATGATAAAAGTGTTATTCGTTCTCTGCTCTGTTCTGTTTGCGAGGTGTTGGACAAGCATGCTTTCAAATAACTGAAATACTAAAACTCATATAAAAGTAAATATTGTTCATAT